>NW_028242382.1:0-31874 GCF_964263255.1 Lissotriton vulgaris
ATAGATTTGTGTGGATGAAACTTGTTTGAATTGCGAAAAGGATGGAGTTGCTGCAGTTGTCAGTTGGGGTTTTCAAATAATTTTTGGGTTGCGAAACTTGCAGTCCAACAGTGCCTGAACAGCCTTGTAGGTATCCTGGAGAGCCTTGCTTGGCACGTCCTTCTTGGACTGTTTGCTGGAGCACAATTGTAATCGCCTTGTATGCGCATAGAGTGGTGTCTATAGTTTGCTCTTAGCTCAGAGCGAGGCACACTTTGTTCACTGAGTGACCTGGGTATGTCTGAGATGGGAGATCTCTTTAGAAATGGCAGAGTGGTATCTTGGACTGAGGCGGTGGCTGGAAGGGCGATGCCTTCTGCATTAACACAATTTCACTTTTTTAGAACTCGACACGCTCTCCGAGCAGTGCTTGGAGCAAGCACGCTGAACCCATGGAGATCCCGACGCTGTCCATACTGTTGCGCTCCTATTAAATTAGTCTCTAGGCTATATGCCTTGGCTTTACAGACTAGGGTGCCCCATACACAAAGGTTTGGCTGGCCTGGCAAGCAGATATTGGGATGCCACTCAAGGACGATATCTGGTAGTACTGCTGTCAGGTCACTCAAAAGGTTTCTCTGAATGGCCAACATAGGCTAGAACATTTTAAGTTCTTAAATAGGGTTCATTACACACCAGAACGCCTACATAGATATGGTTTGTGTGATACTGATAGCTGTGAGCGCTGCGATATGCCGGTGCTGACTTTTTCCACCCAGCATGGCAGTGTCCACCTGTGGCGGAATTTTGGAACCATATTTTCAAGATGTTAAATGAGATTGTGGGTTTAACACTCGCGCCAGATCCACTGATGGCGTTCCTGGGATACACGAAGCCTCTGCGCAAAAATGTTCGCAAATTGAGTGCCATTGGTTTACTTCTGGTTAAACGTAGACTAGCAATGAGATGGATGTGAGGGCCCCTACCTACAGTGGATGAGTGGGAAAAAGATATGGTGTATAGTAATACGCACTTAGACATTTAAATGAACTGCTTCCGCCCTGTAACCGACCAATACGTTTTCGGAGTCTATTTGTACAATACCAGCTGTCACGCCTATATGCCAACAAAGAACAGCAAAGATGATGTATGTATGATCCCTGTTGCTCACTGAGCATTCATATTGCTCTGGTCTGGTCGACAAAACCCTCTGCACCGTTGCTCTCTCTCTTGTCACAATTGCAATTGCTCTACGCATGTTCACAGTGAGAGAATTTGGAACATTTCAATTTAGCTAGCAATAATACCTCTGTGCAAAAACACCCAGAACAAATAACATTTGTATTGGGTGCTTAGTGTGTCTTTACAGCAGATGTGCAAGTTAATATGCAAATAATCAGTTTTTGCACTTCACCATTTATGTGCCATGTTACAATCTGCAAAAACAGGTGGTATTATCGAGCACAAAATGCAAGTGAGCCCAGTTTGCACTTGAATGGTAATTGGGGGAGGGCAAATACGAGGATAAATTCTTTTTGTACCAGTATTTTTAAATTAAGTTGAAAAAAATGATGCTGCATAGCTAATGTGTGTCTTTTGCCCAAAAAATGACAGTGAAAGAAGTAGCATAATAATAAGTACTCTTTCCGGAGCGTAAATCTGCCTTGTCTAAGATCTGTAAAATAAGAGATTCTATTGCTCACCTTAATGGTGGTCAGTTTAAAAACCGTAGAAGAATAGAAGGTTGAGTATGTTTTATTGGGATTCCAATACATGACCTACACACAGATTGGCAGATTTTTCAGCATCTAGCGTTTGACTCACTGAGCAATTTTGACAAAGGGAATAAAGGTATTTTGTCAAAAGGAGCAGTTGATTCATTGTTCTACTAAAATGTCTAGCAATGCAAATGTAATGCAATCAAATAGGCTCACTTCAGAAATACTTAATTCCATGGCCCTCGTTCTTATTTATGTGGGAAAACCATATTGGTAATCGCCAATACCATATGCTACAGTAATTTTAGGGACAGAACTACCTCAGTGTTATGCAGTATAACACAAAGAACAGGAAATACAATACAGCTTATTGCTTTTCGAAAAAAATCAAAAACGCTGTACTAGTTCAGTTAGATTATCAGTTTATACAATATAAAGAATTAGATGCAGGATAAAAGTCAAATTAATTCAATTGTTCTTGTTAGCAGTTCAGTGGGTTTCCATAAACCCATAGGACTGCAAAAGGGCCCAGTACACATTATTTCAACAGGTAAAAATTGGATCACTTTTTTAATGATTTGTAGTTTTCTAATGAAATGTGATATAATTATGCTACCTCCCGTCCTCGGGGTACTCCCACTTTATAATGGCAGGATTTGTTGCGTGTGAAAAGTTAAAATATAAAGACTAATGGAATGACTACATGAGGGGTTGTTAAACATTCTGTTAATCCATTTTACAAATATTTGTAAATAAAACGAAATTATTTTTATCTTTTGCTGTTAAGATGTTCTAATCCCTTAAGGGAAATATGCTGCAGAAAGAAATATGTTTAATTTCGTTTACACATCCCAGGTATGTTCCTGTAGGGTTGCGACGTTTAAGATGCTAGGATTCCTTGAAACTGAATTGTTTTGAGAGTGACTCCAAGATGATGTGATGTGCGCCCGAGCCCCAGCGTGAGGCAGCTACGCTTAACAAAGCGGCAATTAGCACCTCTCTTCACCTGGGCTAGGCTGCAAGGCACACCCTTCCTTCAACAGTAGCACAAAACACGAGTTAAAGGATTACATTTACATATCTATAGTTGCCGAGCAACTGATCCCATCCCCCTCGGCCCGGCTGGAACCGCCAAGCATTAGCAGGACTTTAAGATGCGCTGTGCCTTTGACCTCTCCGGAGCAGCAGTGTAAAGTGAGTTTCACAGGCAAGTCTGGCAGGTGTATATACATCCTGTGGGGAATGCGGTCTGTAGTAAGATCATGCAAATATCATTTTAAAACGTACTGACTCCTTCAGTATGAAAAATATATATAGATAACATGCTGTAACTCATATGACTGCTCCGAAAAATGTCGCAATGACTTTGTGTTATAGACAAATATTTCTTTAATCGATGGTTTCGTTGAAATGGCAGTTAAGCAGATATATTGCAGTCCCCCGTGTTTGAAATTATTTTAATTCGCAGAGGCCACCTGGGTTCTAGTTCCCATCTAACTGTGGCTCCATAAGCTGTCGAAAATAACGAAAATATTCTTAATTGTTGTAATCATGCACATTCTTTTTGAATGAAAATGCCGGAAACATTGAGAGCAAAAGGAAAGAAAATACACACAACCTTTAAAAGCATAGGTCCTAAGGGAACCACAATTTTACTATTTACTTTGTATTTAGCATTCAACCACATTGCACCTAACATACAGAGATAATGTGGAATAGCCGCACACAAACTAGTCAGTAGTACAATTCCACATTGCACTAGTACTAATATATTTAGCGCACACACGCAGTCTATCTATGCTGCGCTCTAGAAATACATGGCACCAAAAATGTTTTTCCAATAGCAGAGTGCAAGAAGTGAAACTAAGACATGCGTAAGAATCATTTGAAAATGCAAACCTTTTGCACACATTTGCTATATAGAGCCCCAGAAGTTAAAAATAAAAATGTTTTGTGATAGGCTAGGTAATGCAAATGTAAGTTGGCCCTGGTTTTAGGTATGGAGATGAAGAACAGAACATATGGTATGGTATCTATCTATACTAATATAATAAAGAGAGAGCCCAAGCCTTTGAGGTGGGTAATCTCAGGAACCACAGCACCAATCACAACACCCAATACAGTGTTGGAAAGGGCAGTTGCAGCAGAAGGACATAGGCTATGCAGACACTCACCATATACATTTAAAAGGTAAAAGAACCGTGACAGCAAAGTAGTCCCTTGTGGTCGTGTCTGCATTGTGCTGTGGGCGTGTGCTGGGGGCGTGACAAACGCTGGGGGCGTGTGGTACGTTCTGCCCTTCATACCATGTCTTATATCGTATGCTGTGGGCGTGTGCTGGGGGCGTGGGTGTGTGCGGGGCACGGGATTACGGAGAAAAAAAAAGCGAGCGTTGTACCCAATATTATGTTGTTTTTTCTTCCCAGGATCTGCACATTCCAGCTCCGGGTGTGCTTGCCCCGCGCTCCCAGTGACGTGCACCTGCTTTACTGTATGGAGGTCAGGCATGGCGCTATTCCCAAGGGCCGGAAGGAGTGCAATCAGGGGCCATTGTGCAGGAAATGTAATCTCGCCTTAACTTCCGGTGACGCCTGAAGCGCACACTGGAGATTTTCCACTTCTGTTGCGCACAGGCCTCGCGCCACGCACATCCGGACACAAGGCCCGCCTCCACGGAAATAGCAAGAAAGGGACTATCCCTCCCCCGGGAATATGTGATGATATTCCGCAAACCAACATCCCGCATACCATCACTCCACAATTTTCATAACGCGGGACTATTACTTCACAAAGACATAATTTCTAAAACTTTTACAACGCATATGATTTTATCACGCATGCCATTATAACTCAAATGCATTTGTGGTAAAGTCATATACATTGTAAGAGTACATTATTAAAACATCAAATATATGTTTGTATATATGTGTATTTATATATATATATATAAATACACTCTCTTCTTCTGCGCCGTCGGTATCCAGGATTGGGCTCCAGGCTAGAGAAAGCTGAGATTGTTTCATATATATATATATATTAACTCGAATCTCCTGCACAGCACAGCAACGTGAAGGAATCACAAGCCACTCCAGCCGGGTAGGTTTTCAGATATTCTTTAATGGGCACAAAGAAGACGCGTTTCGAGCATTTTTTTTTTATTTGATTAACACATTTATTCTTTTGAATTGCATTATTTATATTATTTTTATTTATTTTATTAATCTTTACACCCTAAAAACGAATCCCAGCCAGCTCCCTTTGAATACCCCTGCACCCCATAATCATAACCCACCCTTACTCCTTACAATACCCCAACACCATTAAACACTAATCCATCTTAACCCTCTAAATATACCCTGTACCCCAAAACCCAAACCTATCCCTAAACCCTAAAAATACCTCTGTACCCCAAAACCCAAATCTAGCCCATAACCCTAAAAATACCCCTGTACATCAAAACCCAAACCTACCCCATAACTCTAAAAATACCCCTGTACCCCAAAACTCAAACCTAGCCCTGAACCCTAAAAATACCCCTGTACCCCAAAACCCAAACCTACCCCTGAACCCTAAAATACCCATGTACCCCAAAACCCAAACCTAGCCCTGAACCCTTAAAATACCCCGTACCCCAAAACCCAAACCTACCCCTGAACCCTAAAAATACCCCTGTACCCCAAAACCCAAACCTAGCCCTGAACCCTAAAAATACCCCTGTACCCCAAAATCTGAACCTACCCCAAAACCCAAACCTAACCCTGAACCCTTAAAATACCCCTGTACCCCAAAACCCAAATCTACCCCTGAACCCTATAAAATACCCCTGTACTCCAAAATCCAAACCTAGCCCTGAACCCTAAAAATACCCCTGTACCCCAAAACCCAAACCTACCCCTGAACCCTAAAATACCCATGTACCCCAAAACCCAAACCTAGCCCTGAACCCTTAAAATACCCCGTACCCCAAAACCCAAACCTACCCCTGAACCCTAAAAATACCCCTGTACCCCAAAACCCAAACCTAGCCCTGAACCCTAAAAATACCCCTGTACCCCAAAATCTGAACCTACCCCAAAACCCAAACCTAACCCTGAACCCTTAAAATACCCCTGTACCCCAAAACCCAAATCTACCCCTGAACCCTATAAAATACCCCTGTACTCCAAAATCCAAACCTAGCCCTGAACCCTAAAAATAACACTGTACCCCAAAACACAAACCTACCCCTGAACCCTAAACTACCCCTGTACCCCAAACCCAAACCTAGCCCTGAACCCTAAAAATACCCCTGTACCTCAAAACCCAAACCTATCCCTGAACCCTTAATATACCCCTGTACCCCAAAACCCAAACCTACCTCTGAAACCTAAAAATACCCCTATACCCCACAACCCAAACCTAGCCCTGAACCCTAAAAATACCCCTGTACCCCAAAACCCATACCTATCCCTAAACCCTAAAACTACCCCCGTACCCCATAACCCAAAACTATATCTGAACCCTTAAAATACCCAAACACCTCAAAACATATACCTCAGTACCCCAAAACATACACCCATACTTATCTTATCCAAACATTTAAAAAAACATGCTTTTACCATTCATGCATTTACAACGAATTTCGTTGTAAATGTATGCGTGGTAAAAGCATATAAAATGTAATGCCATGTGTTATAATGGCATTGTGGAGTCATGGTACTTTCGTAATGAAAGTATGCGAAAGTGATGGTATGCGGAAAGAAAGTTGCGGAATAATGGGTGTTTACCCTCCCCCGGTAAGTACATTGGTGGCACGGCGGCCCACATCTCCAGCAACATACTCATATTTTTTCACCACCGATTTGAAAAATGCACAGGTCTCTCATTGATGGCCAGCACCGACATACACTTTTAGACACACCTCCGCCACAAGTTCTAGAATTGCGAACTTTAGAGCTGGGGAGCTACGTTTGAATCTCGGCATCAGCTCAACATCCTGTGATTCCAGGCAAATCGCTTTGTCTCCCCGTGCCTACCACAAATGAATGTGTTCTTCTGTAATGTAAATTGTACTCATGCCTTGTTGTCGAGTTCGCGCTATATAATATTGCAAGGAAAAATCAAGTAGGGAAACTCGAGTTCACACACTACTGAACGCGCACTCTTAAGTGCATCAGCAGTGCACTGTGAATCGGAGCGTTTCACAGGCCTGACACAGATAAGAAATGATATCAAAACGAAATCCTACAAAACAATATACTACTGGCCGGCAGCAATTCATACCCGGACAACGTCGGGACGGGCTGCTAGTAGATATTATATAGGGCTAATACCCAAAGAGCTGAAGTGACTTGTTGAAGTATAGTTCAATGCTCTATAGGTGGTCAATATTATTAATTTTTACTTTTATATCAGGTGTTGCAGGTTGTCATGCACAGCAAATTGTAATTACAAATTATGATGCTGTTTAATACATGGTTGTTATGCTGTTTGTAACAATTTAGCATGCATTTTTTCTTGTGTCACTGTTAAATGTATGAATATTACGAACTGTTGTGCAAACTTCACAAAAAGGATGTTTACAATGTTAGAAACGTTGTTGTCTATAGTAAATTACAACTGCTACACTGTGTATCCCACAGTTGTCAATACGTCTCCAAAACTTTGAATTAGAAAATAGTTGCCAGATGTACAAAGCTCTATGGCTGTCTCAAACCTTGCAATTCACAAAGGGCCAGATGAACTATCCTACTATGTGTTGTCAAATTGTGATGTCAAACTCGCAAATTATCTGGATTTGCAACAGCTAACTGGGATTTCCCTATCTACTGATCAGGTTTTAGGTGTCTGTAAACTTCTACCAACTCCTAAATTGGGCTTTGGAAGGGCTACCATTTGGACTGAGACACACTTTGTAAACTAGGTCATTATTATTCTTGAGGTGGGTTGGAATTTGAGCCACTTTAAATGGGAATTTTGCAAATTAACCTAGTGCATAGGTCAGTTTGCAAAATGAGACTGGATTCACAAAACGTTTGTGAGACTAATTTTTGTGAATCCAATCTTAGTAGATCTTTCTCATAATCAGAGGGTTTGAAAACTCAAAAGGGCATTTGCAATTTTTTCTGCAATGCAAATAGATAGGAAAATGAAAGAGGTGTGATGAATATCCAAACCCTTAGTTGTGGTGGTAAGTGATTCGTAAAGGGTACACTCTCGCTTTGGTGAATCGTGCCAGAGGTATTGGGGTCAGTAGAAATTGGTCCATATGAAACATATATTTTTAATACACAGCACATGTACTTTAAATGTACATCCACAAGCTGCTTCTTAAAAAAAATGTCTTCCTTATTGGAAAGCAAATTGAGGGATGAAGATCTGATATGCTTCATGTAAGGTGTTTCGCAAACTGGATTATCCTTCAGCCCATCCCTGGTTTGTGAATGGGAATGATACAACTAACAAAAGGAAATAAAAATTGTCATGATGTTCCTGCACAGGGGTTACCGACTGTCAAGATCTTTTTCCCATGATTGTCATGCTAGGTGTGACAATCTTGAAAAACAATAGAGCCACCCAATAATCCCCTAGGGACTGTGTATCGTCAAGAACAATAGCAAAAGAAGTCCCTAAAGGAATCATTTAACCAACAACTCCAGTATTTGATTGTGTCAAATTCATGAACACTTAATTTTATAAGAGTCACAGAAGCTTATAATGATAACAAAAAAGTTTATCAAAAAAGTTCTTTAATAATACATACATTTTAGTCAATTGATTTCTGGCAACATCTACTACCAATTATTTCAAATAATGTTGAGTGGTAGAGAGAACACCTTTCGCACTAAACATGGGTTTTGCACATAACCATGTTCAGAAGTTCATTGCACATATTTAATAGATGTACAGAATCAGATTCAATGATTAGAGCAAAAACGGTGTTCATACGTCGACGTTTCGGTCCCTCGTGGCACTGATCCTTGGGACCATCTTCAGGACAAATAGTTGCACAATAATATAAATTGGTATTATCAACTGAATCGCACTATACAAGAAGGACCAACCAATCAGCCATGTATGCTGGATTTATTTAAATGTGACATTTGTTGGTCTCGAAAGTGACCTGACAAGTGGGAACGAAAATTCTAGTCCCAAGGCGCCTGACAACACGGTTCTGGCAGCCTGTGACAATCTGCATGCAGTATTGTTGTCTCATTTGTGTTATAGATATGGACACAGATTGCTCTGCATGTTTATATAAAGTTCTCCTCACTACATTAATAACTGTGTCATGCATAAGGAAATTCGTTTGTCATGCTGCTGTCACAAACAATGCCATTTGGTTGGGTAATTATGGTTTTTGTAAGCTGCAATGCATTATGTACTTTCTTACAGAAGAGGGAGGGTAAAGACCGGTCATTCATACAGTACCTACAGTAGTAGAACAACTACCCAGTTTGGAAAGTGTAGCTACTACTGTAGCCATATTCGTAGAAGCCTACAAAGCCTACAGCAGTAGGTCTGAGGCCTACCTGGTAAGGAGTAGCTACCCTAGTAATAGCTATAAAAGCCTGAAGCCTTAGGTGGATAAGACCCATTCAGGACCGCAAATTTTGCTATAATATGAAGACCATGCTGTATCCCAAGCCCACAGGTGTAAGACTGAAACCTTTGAACCAAGGATGTCATAGAACTGTGCATTGGGTTTCCTTCCTGTTGGGCAAAGATTTGTTGGGAAGTAGGGATTGTAAAATTGATTCCTCCGAAGTAGTGTGCCTGTATCAGAAAGAGATAACGTTGGAGGTTTGTGGACTGCGGCTCTATCGACGCCCTAAAAAGATCATTCAGGGATGATGCCACAGGAAGAAGCAATTCACTTAGGGATTGCAGTGGAATGTTACATAGCCCCAAACATCCACCTGTTCCAGGAAACATACATCATTCTTTCCAGGTTGTCTTCCCACAGATTAATCTGAAACCTGTCATCATTATCATTTTTCATTTTTCAGACTTGCCATTCAACCTGGAGCCGTATTACGAATATGGTGCATTTTCTTTGTTTGTACCAGGGTGCACCTTTCAAAAAATGCTCCCTGTGCAAACAAGCAGAATACCCCATATTAGGAAGAATGCGCTCCCTCCAGGGCAGCTATCCTCATGGCAGCGCATTCCATTGAAATACGGAGTGGCTATGAAGCAGCCGCTCTGTTTCACTGTGTATGAGCAACCCGTCTGTACTTTTAAGAGGGGAGAGCTATCCCCTTGCAGGCAGGTGTAGTAAGTGACTGCACCAGCCTGCAAGGTGATGTCTGGGGGTCCTTAGGACCCTCTTGACCCCCTCCAGAAGGCTGCCATCAGGGGATGCACTGACTGTGTGCTACCTTTTTGTTCAGCACACTCAGTGTGCCTCCTGAGTGCTTCTTTGTGCCCCCGTTTCTAGTACAGCACGACACATAGGCAAAGAGATTCCCTCATTTGCATGGGGCCAGGCCCCCATGCAAATGAGGGAACATCCTGTGATGATAGCACTGGCACTGTAAATGCACCAGCGCTATCTGTTTTACAGAAGGGGCGGCACAAGAATTTGCAGCTCCTTCTGAAATACCAAAGTGCCTCGGGGCACACAAAGCGGGCGCAAACGCCTGTTGTGCCCCCGGGGCACTTTGTGTAATACGGCCCCAGGTGTGCTCTTGCCACCTTGTATGGTTTTTTCCTACTATTACCTGTAACACAACATGCGATGTTGCATCCATGCAATACATGATAACCCATATTCTAGTGTAGTGTACAGTACAAATCCCTTGTACTAACTAGCTCTTAGGATATGACTTATATGAATAATGATGTATATTTTGGTTGAGTGTATATTGCTACATATTATATACTATCTTATAGAAATTGCTCAAACAGCCTGTTTTGTGCCTAAGATATACACTATGGCCTATACAATCTTTATCTGTCATACTGGCTGACATGCCATTCTGCCCAGCAATGGGTTAGTAAATTATCTACTCAGCAATAGATGCTACCTATCCTTACACAACAAATGCTAACCAAGACCTTCATCTTGTAGTGGGTTGCCATCCCGACTAGGCACCATGATATCTTGGAAAAAATCTATATTACGATTTTTCAGCTAGTGAGATAGGAGGAGGACTCTTTCTACACACCAGCAAGCTGTGCCAGTCCTACTATATTTTGCTCTAATTATCCAGAACCCTAATGAGTTTGTTGTAGGACAACAGTTTCTTTTTATTTGTTCCTCCTGCTTCGCACTATTTTAGCCTGTACTTGCAATGTAATGAATTTTAGAATGGTCATTTGTATGTGAATACTGTTTTTAAGAATCGGTCATTATTTTTACTTAGTTCCTGCCCTGAGTGTGTTAAAATTAGCTTGCATTTGCACTTTAACAGGGCTTTTTCCCCCGGTGGCCATCTTCCTTGTGCCACACGCTCTCTCGGGTTAGCGCTCCAGTGGCTGCACGCCGTCCTGCCTTGCACAATTATTAATGGCCCAAGAATGAACGCACAGCGGACAGGCGCAGCTGGTGTGCCAAAGGCTTGCACGTCTGCGCCCGTCCGCGCCCGACTGGGACCAGGGGCCACGACCCCTGGCCAAAGTAGAACGAATATCTGTAGATACTCTTCTAAGCAGCTTCTGGAGTACTGTAGACCGCAACACCCTGATTGCACTCAATTCAATTTTGAGGATGAGTGCACTAGATGTGCGAGCTGCAAGTTTGCTTTCAATACAGTAACTCACAAGGAGGTTGCTGATAGAGTATGTTTTAGTCTAAGTAATGTAAATACTTCTATTCATACTACCCCACGGATTAATTCCTCACAAAATAACTGCCTTTCACCCTGTAAGGAATTTACCTTTTTTATATTAACTGTTGATCGCTTCCAAAACATAAGGAGGACATCTTTGATCTTTTAATCACTGAGCAGCCTGCTGCTATTTTCCTCACCGAAACTTGGCTGCATAAGAGCTATGGCCCTGATGTAGCTATAGCATTGCATACAAATTATGCCATTGTCAGGAAAGACAGGGAAGTTAAGATAGGTGGAGGCATTGCTGTAATTTATAACAAGTCTTTCGATTGTAAATTCGGAGATGTTCCTGCCATAGGCTTAGAGTCCTTCCTATTCAAACGTATATTGACACCTCAGTTCACCTTGTCAGGTATACTAGTGTACCGGCCCCATGGGCCTTAGGGACCATTGGCTTTCCTGTTTCCCAATCTGGTTGCCCTTCATCTTCTAACTGCGAATAATTTTACCATTTTGGGTGATCTTAATGACATCTTGATGACCCGGCTTGTGTACAAAGTGCTGCTCTTATTTCTGATTTAGCAGCTATGAACATGCAGCTTTATAACTCAGGATCTACTCATGTGGCTGGTCAGTTATTGGATCCTATTTTTGCCACTTTACCCAATACCTACTGCCCTCCGGCCCTCCCACTGTGCTGGTTGGATCACTTTGTGGTTGGTGTTTCAATAAAAGTTGCTTCCAGTTCGCACACAGTCTCACTGGGTTGTAAACCCAAATCTAGAAACTGGGTAAAGCTTTAAACAACCTTTTATCTGACAATGCTCTGGTCATCAAACAAATTACAACTGCCGATTGAGGGGCAATTCATAATTGGATTTTAAACTCTATAGATGTTTGTCTCCCTCTTTCTAAGAAGAGGGAAAAAACAATCACTGCCCTCCTGCCCCTTGGTTTACAGAGAGCCTAAAAAAGGAAAAAAATACAGATGTAAAGCCCTAGAGAGTCACTGGAGGAAAAACAATGCTTTTGATGTCAAACTTGCCTATAAAAAAACCATCAAGGACTATCAATCCCTTTGCAAAACAATCCGGGCTGAATATGGCTCTCTCACTATCTCCAATGCCCAGAACTGCTCTAGATCTCTGTTCAAGGTGGTCAAAGATCTATCTGGTTCAGAATGCCAGACCACCCCCCTTATCCTCAATGACTTGCAATGTGAGGATCTGGCCAATTTTTTTCTGAAGAAAGTTGAAAAAATATATTCTGAACTAGAGGGTGATAAGATTACCTGTGCCGCACAGCAAGATAACACTTACTCTGCTACTGTCAATAGCATAGGTCCGGAGAATCGCAAGAGTACTGAAGCTACCAAAAAATTGGAAACCTGATCCCTTATGGACATGAATTTGTTTAAGAAGCTAATTGACAGCCTAAAATCTGACTCTGTGCGATTTACTCACCATTTCCGCGCTGAAGCAGCTTGAGTTGTCATCACTCAGGCTAATTATGGAGCTGCTTAATGCTTCCTTACAGGAAGCTATAGTCCCCTCTGATAGCAAGCATGCAATGCTTCTTCCACTTTTAGAGAAGACTAACGCAGATCCTTCTCAGCTTTCTAATTTTGGGTCAATTTCCCTGATTTTGGCCTTCTCGAACATTTTTGAGAAACACATTAACTTGCAGTTGGCTCAGTCTGTTGAATCTCACAAATTTTGACATCCCTCACAATCTGGATTTAGAGCAGCAGGCTTTTCTACAGAAACAACTCTTTTAGGAGTCACAGAAATCTTCCAGCTCCACTTGGACAGTGGGAACACAGTGGCCCTTATTTTACTTTACCTCAGTGAGGTTGATATGGTTGATATGGTGTCACACCCCGTGTTACTTAAAGCTCTGCAACTTTTGGGCATTGATGACCCTGCACTCAAATGGATTAATTCCTTTTTGAGGAATCGTACGTTTCAGGTTTTCTCCTCCACGGCTTGCTCAAAAATCCATTCATCCCTGAATGAGGTACCCCAAGGCTCTGCGTTAAGCCCATTACTGTTTAACGTTTATGCTCGGCCTCTGGCGGTGATTGCCCAAGAAGCAGGTTTGGCCCTATTTCTTATGTTGATGACATCCAGATCATCTTCTCTCTCTCCGCAGAGAGGGAATCGTAGTAATCTACTCTTCAGTTTGGTCTGAGGAAAATTGCATCTTGGATGCAGACTAATTCACTAAAACTAAATGGGGAAAACCTGAGGTCCTGAACCTAGGAAAAAAACAGGGCCTCTGGGGTCCTCCGCATTGGCCTTCAGAAATGGGAGACTTAACCCAACCCACTCTTCAAGTTCGCAACTTAGGCTTTACCATAGACTAGCATCCCGTCCCGACGTTGTCCGGGTATGAAATGCTGCCGGCCAGTAGTATATTGTTTTGTAGGATTTCGTTTAGATAGCATTTCTTATCTGTGTCAGGCCTGTGAAACGCTCCGATTCACAGTGCACTGCTGATGCACTTAATAGTGCGCGTTCAGTAGTGTGTGAACTAGAGTTTCCCTACTTAATTTTTCCTTGCAATATTATATAGCGCGAACTCGACAACATGGCATGAGCACAATTTACATTACAGAAGAACATGTATTTATGGTAGGCACGGGGAGACAAAGCGATTTGCCTAGAATCACAGGATGTTGAGCTGATGCCAAGATTCAAACGTAGCTCCCCAGCTCTAAAATTCGCAATTCTAGAACTTGTGGCGGGAGGTGTGTCTAAAAGTGTATGTCGGTGCTGGCCATCAATGAGAGACCTGGGCATTTTTCAAATCGGTGGTGAAAAAATATGAGTATGTTGCTGGAGATGTGGGCCGCCGTGCCACCAATGTACTTACTGGGGGAGGGTAAACACCCATTATTCCGCAACTTTCTTTCCGCATACCATCACTCTGCATACATTCATTACGAAAGTACCATGACTCTGCAATGCCATTATAAAGCATGGCATTACATTTTATATGCTTTTACCACGCATACATTTACAACGAAATTCGTTGTAAATGCATGAATGGTAAAAGCATGTTTTTTTTAATGTTTGGATAAGATAAGTATGGTATAGGGGAATATGTTTTGGGGTACTGAGGTATATGTTTTGGGGTGTATGGGTATTTTAAGGGTTCAGATATAGTTTTGGGTTATGGGGTACAGGGGTAGTTTTAGGGTTTAGGGATAGGTATGGGTTTTGGAGTACAGGGGTATTTTTAGGGTTCAGGGCTAGGTTTGGGTTGTGAAGTATAGGGGTATTTTTAGGGTTCAGGGGTAGGTTTGGGTTTTGGGGTAAAGGGGTATTTTAAGGGTTCAAGGCTAGGTTTGGGTTTTGGGGTACAGGGGTATTTTTAGGGTTCAGGGCTAGGTTTGGGGTACAGTGGTATTTTAGGGTTCAGGGGTAGGTTTGGGTTTTGGGGTACAGGGTTATTTTTAGGGTTCAGGGCTAGGTTTGGGTTTTGGGGTACAGGGGTATTTTTAGGGTTCAGGGCTAGGTTTGGGTTTTGGGGAACAGGGGTATTTTTAGGGTTCAGGAGTAGGTTTGGGTTTTGAGGTACAGGGGTATTTATAGCGTTCAGGGCTAGGTTTAGGTTTTGTGTTACAGGGGTATTTTTAGGGTTTAGGGATAGGTTTGGGTTTTGGGGTACAGGGTATATTGATAGGGTTAAGATGGGTTAGTGTTTAAGGGTGTTGGGGTATTTTAAGGAGTAAGGGTGGGTTATGATTATGGGGTGCAGGGGTATTTAAAGGGAGCAGGGTGGGATTCGTTTTTAGTGTGTAAAGGGTAATAAAATAAAATAATAAATAAAAATAATATAAATAATACAATTTAAAAGAATAAATGTTTTAATCAAATAAAAAAAAGTATATATATCTATGCTATCTATACTAATAGAATAAAGAGAGAGCCCAAACCTTTGAGGCGGGTAATCTCAGGAACCACTGCACCAATCACAACACCCAATATAGCGTTGGAAAGGGCAGTTGCAGCAGAAGGACATAGGCTATGCAGACGCCCACCATATACATTTAAAAGGTAAAAGAACCGTGCCAGCAAAGTAGTCCCTTGTGGGCGTGTCTGCGTTGTGCTGTGGGCGTGTGCTGGGGGCGTGTGGTACGTTCTGCCCTTCATGCCATGTCTTATATCCTGTGGTGTGGGCGTGTGCTGGGGGCGTGGGCGTGTGCGGGGCACGGGATAACGGAAAAAAACAAGCGTTGTGCCCAATATTATATTGTTTTTTCTTCCCAGGTTCTGCACATTCCAGCTCCGGGTGTGCTTGCCCCGCGCTCCCAGTGATGTGCACCAGCTTTACTGTATGGAGGTCAGGCATGGAGCTATTCCTACGGGCCGGAAGGAGCGCAAACAGGGGTCATTGTGCAGGAAATGTAACCTCGCCTTAACTTCCGGTGACGCCTGATTCGCACACTGGAGATTTTTCACTTCTGTTGCGCACAGGCCTCGCGCCACGCACATCCGGACACAAGGCCCGCCTCCACGGAAATAGCAAGAAAGGGACTATCCCTCCCCCGGAAATATGTAATGATATTCCGCAAACCAACATCCCGCATACCATCACTCCGCAATTTTCATAATGCAGGACTATTACTCCACAAAGACTTAATTTCTAAAACTTTTACAACGCATATGACTTTATCACACATGCCATTAAAACGCAAATGCATGTGTGGTAAAGTCATATACATTTTAAAAAGTACATCATTAAAACATCAAATATCTGTTTGTATATATGTGTATTTATATATATACATATATATATATATATACCATTTTTTAAATTTGATTAAAACATTTATTCTTTTAAATTGCATTTTTTGTATTTTTATTTATTATTTTATTTTATTACCCTTTACACCCTAAAAACTTATCCCACCTTGCTCCCTTTAAATACCCCTGCACCCCATAATCCTAACCCACCCTTACTCCTTAAAATAGCCCAACAACATTAAACACTAACCCATCTTAACCCTCTAAATATACCCTGTACCCTAAAACCCAAACCTATCCCTAAACCCTAAAAATACCCCTGTACCCCAAAACCCAAACCTAGCCCTGAACCCTATAAATACCCCTGTACCTCAAAGCCCAAACCTAGCCCTGAACCCTTAAAATACCTCTTTACCCCAAAACCCAAACTTACCCCTGAACCCTAAAAATACCCCTATACCCCACAACCCAAACCTAGCCCTGAACCCTAAAAATACCCCTGTACCCCATAACCCAAAACTATATCTGAACCCTTAAAATACCCAAACACCCCAAAACATATACCTCAGTACCCCAAAACATATACCCCTATACCCATACTTATTTTATCCAAACATTAAAAAAACATGCTTTTACCATTCATGCATTTACAACTAATTTCGTTGTAAATGTATGCGTGGTAAAAGCATATAAAATGTAATGCCATGCGTTATAATGGCATTGCGGAGTCATGGTACTTTCGTAATGAAAGTATGCGGAGTGGTTGTATGCGGAAAGAAAGTTGCGGAATAATGGGTGTTTACCCTACCCCGGTAAGTACATTGGTGGCACGGCGGCCCACATCTCCAGCAACATACTCATATTTTTTCACCACCCATTTGAAAAATGCACAGGTCTCTCATTGATGGCCAGCACCGACATACACTTTTAGACACACCTCCGGCCACAAGTTCTAGAATTGCGAACTTTAGAGCTGGGGAGCTACGTTTGAATCTCGGCATCAGCTCAACATCCCGTGATTGTAGGCAAATTGCTTTGCCTCCCCGTGCCTACCACAAATCAATGTGTTCTTCTGTAATGTAAATTGTGCTCATGCCATGTTGTCGAGTTCGCGCTATATAATATTGCAAGGAAAAATAAGGTAGGGAAACTCGAGTTCACACACTACTGAACGCGCACTCTTAAGTGCATCAGCAGTGCACTGTGAATCGGAGCGTTTCACAGGCCTGTCACAGATAAGAAATGCAATCAAAACGAAATACTACAAAACAATATACTAATGGCCGGCAGCAATTCATACCCGGACAACGTCGGGACGGGCTGCTAGTAGAGATATATATATATATATATATAAATACACATATATATAAACATATATTTGATGTTTTAATGATGTACTTTTTAAAATGTATATGACTTTACCACACATGCATTTGCGTTATAATGGCATGTGTGATAAAGTCATATGCGTTGTAAAAGTTTTAGAAATTATGTCTTTGTGGAGTAATAGTCCCGCGTTATGAAAATTGCGGAGTGATGGTATGCGGGATGTAGGCCCTGTCCTATGGAACTCTCTTCCTTTGTCATTACGTAGAGGAACATTTTATGGTAAATTTTGCAGATGTTTTAAAAACCTGGTTGTTTAACCAGTAATCTTTAGCTCTGCATTTTCTCTTCTTTCGGGCAGGCCCCGGGGAACCCTTCGGGGTACCAGTGCACCTTACAAATTCAAATTCAAACAGGAGGGGTCTGTGATACCTGGCTTTGTCTTTTTTTCTGTAGAGTCGTGGCTATTCCCACCTCTCTGGGAGCTATGGATGTTTATTTGGGTGCTCTCCCACACAAAGAGGCGACATGCAGCACAGCTGAACAGCAAGCTGGAAATAATTCCATTGGTACCTCCAGAAGGTCCACTTCAGCCTCAGGATGGTATAGGGAGGGCTGCTTAATTTTTTTGAGATTTGCTTTTTTTCACAACATTTGCCATTATGCTTGTTAGCATGGGATTCAGGTGGCCCTTGACTTCAAAAAGTTGATTTGTGAGCTGTTGGTGTTTCTTTGTAATTTACACCCAGTTGCATTTTCCACTATCTTGGAGATCCCAACTCATTGGCTTTATAATTGACTATCCCCCTACTGCATTGTGATTTCATAGTTGTCTTCTACCTCACGGGTGTCATAATATTTGTGAAACCTGATATGTTGCAAGCAGCGTTATACACCTAATTAAGATATGGATTTTATTGTGTCTTCCAGTCTGCTACTGCTAGGGGATTTTGCTCAGATACTTATAATTATTTGGGTTTTGGTGAATTTGCATAACTTATTTTTACTCAAAAGTTATGGAAAAAAGTTGCTCAATTACTCAATGTATATCTTACATGACTTTTTCAGGTGATAGGTAATGGCTTTGGGCAGACCCAGAACAGAAAAGTTACAAAATGTGCAGGCAAAGAGATTGGCCCAAGCAGAAACTGGATTGTTAAGCTATAAAATGGCTCCCAGCTAGACACTCTCTATTCAAACCAGCTTCCAGCAGGCAAAAATAATTTTAAAAAACGCATTATGTGAAATGTGATAATTTTGCACTTTTGACATTATGTGAAATTTATAAAATTACTTCGGATTTCATCCAACTAATGAAGACTACGCATCGGCCTAAATGGTGCCTGACACTTCAATAGCTCAGAGCAACGACTAGGCCAAGAAGCCCTTGAGCTGAACCATTGTTGTGACCTATGATGAGTTATACCCCTTGGAATGGGGAATAACTGTGCAGATATCAAATTACTACGTGGAATTCTGCGCAGTAGTCCCTGCTTTTGAGTGGGTGGAGGTGGATGGAGGGATTGGGACGGTTGGGGAGTCAAAGGGAAGAAAAGTTCTGGCAGGGGGGAACGTGAATGCTTCCCTGTTGCCAGAGAAAATGCTTGTCAAGGATTGGGAATGAGGATTGTCTGCTGTTGCAGCCAAAGGTTCATGCAATTTTACCAGCTTCAAATTCCAACCAGGAAAATCAGATCTGGTGTTCCAGCACACAGGAAAACTGTGTGTGCAAAACCTGTTCCAGTCGTGACAGGGCAGAACTGATTTCCAAATGAGAATTCTGCACTGCCAGACACATAATCAGTACTGTACAGGTTCTCTTCATTACACACTGTCATACTCTTTCTCATCCCAGGCCTTGCTAATGAGATAGATTCCAGCTCAGAGAATAGAACTTGCATTTATAAACACTAAAAATCTGTATGAGATAGTTTTCTTGCTCACCAAATAAATGTGATAAAAGAGAAGCTGACCAATTATAGAAGCCTTCCAGGCAAAGGGAAGCTACAGGTGGATAGATGTTTGGTAGGGTGTAAAGACTATGACAAAGAAGACTTGTACTGGAACAACTGGAGATTACCATTAAGCAAGCTAGGCTTTACATCAATGCTGCTATTTACCTGTCATGTTCTTACTAATCAGTATTAAGTAAGAGTTGCTCTGGCCTCAGACTATCCCAATACATGAACTAAGTGAACCTGGGCCCCCAGTTCCCAAAAAACCAGCAGCTCTGCCGTAACCCCAAATCTTCTCTCCTGTAGCACTCTGAACACCCATTGTGGTTCAAGGTTTTTCTCTTGACTTCAGTCTAAGTAGCCTGTGAGCATTGCAATTGTGAAACAACAGGGCCAGTAAATGTGTTAAATTTCAAGATAGCAATTGAAGATAAGACCTACCACTTTCTGCAAACACAGAAATATTCACATACCATCCATAGTAAAGGAAGTGTTGCTACTAACAAATGCTAAATACTATAAATGAATTAAAGTGGTATGATATAGCAAAAAGTAAGTCAATGTAAAGAGGACCCTGAGTTGAGGGTGACACTTAGACTTTTTTTTGCTTCCAAAATAATGTGAATCTGAAGGGCAGTGGTAGATCTCCTCCAACTCCTTACTTGCCATCTGGCTCAGGCTCAAGTATTCATCCATGAAGGTGTATGCAGGTATCCTCCAAGATGCAGGAAGGCTAACACCTCAGACAGAAACATTATAAACACCTGGAGGGAGGGAGTGTTGACTCACAGCTGCCTAGTTGGACCAGATACTGCTAATGAGGACCATGAATAACAAACAACGTGGATCATTTATGCGGAAATATTTTCAACACAGCAAATAATCACCTAGAATCAACTGAGCAATTGTCCTGTCAGATTTATCTTTTAGGGGTCTGGGGCTCTTGATGGATCATATCAGATAGTCTAGTACAGCCACCAGTCTTCAATGTGCTGAGACTGTATCTTGCAGGTAAGCAGAATGTTTTTACTTTTATGGTTTATTGGTATTTGTTGCAACGTCATCCTGTGCTCTGGGGACCCCCCAACTTTTTGCTGACTGATACTGGTGGCAACTGACTGACTGACCCTGGGCTCTGCCTAACCAGGCCCAGGGCTAGTGCTAAGCTGAAAAAGACACATTAGATTACAGTTAAAACACCTACATATACTAGGGTACACAATGGTATGGTGGGGTACCCCTGTGATTGGCATGATCTCCCCTATAGGCCCCTAGTATATAATAAGGCAGGGGATTGTAGCTACTTAGAAGTCCCTCGTACCCAAGGGCATGGCAGTTTAGAGACCAGAAGCTCTTTTTGCACTTGCATGTGTGCACTGCTGAAGCCTGAGGTCAGTTTAAAAACAGCCCTGGGTGCCAGGACTGCTTTTAAAAAGCAAATTGTGCCCAAACTCAATTTTGGTGTTTGGGGCACTTAAAAATGGATAACCTACAATGTTTTGGCATATTAGGGACCCCCAGGTTCTCCCCTAGGTATCCCAGGGGTTGGGGTTCAGGTATTTATAAGGTACACCCTTATAAAAAAAAAATTTATATGCCTGAGTGAAATAAAATTTCACATTTCACGCCCCACATTGTGGTAAAGTGCTGCTCAAATTCAACTTTGATGCTAGGAGCTCTCTGGAGAGAGGATCTGCAATATTTCTCCTGATTCACAACCCCTGAAGTCTCCCTTAGTTGCACTTGGGGTGAGGTTCCTGTAGATATAAGGCAAGTACGTATAAAATATGTTTTTGTAAGTCCTGGTGCTGGAAAAATGGCCCAAGTCATTTTTCCCATTGCAAATCCCCTGTTACATAGGTTAACATGGTAGGAAGTTATTGATTAATAACTCTTGATGGGAGAGGGCTAGTGTTGGAATTAGGTAGCCTGGCCTAGGGCAAGACTAGCATATCAGAGGCACAGTGTAAAGGTTGCAGACCACCCAAAAGTAATTCCACGCAATAGCACTCAAAAAGAAAACACTACACCAAAAATGTGTGAAAATACGTACTGCTTTATATAAAAATAATATACTCTCTGTTCTCAAATATAAAATAGCTCAGAACATTTCAGGTCACTTTAGTATCAGCAATTATATTACTCAACTACTAAGCAATTAATCAATTAACTTGTCAGTACTCTCACACTTATTATACAGTCACTTTTAGAAAGTAACCCCTTTCTTCTGTCAAACAATTGAGAAAGTGCAACAATTCAGCTTCAGTTAGAATCACATTACAATGCCTATTAGATTCAGAAGGAATCGCAATTCAGAACATTACAGTTGAACTAAGAGGGCTCAATTAGGTAATGACTGTACTCAGCTTACTTTAGAATTTAGCAAGATCAACTCCTAAATCAGGCCAGACCTTCACTCTCATTTACATGAAAAACATTTAGATTTTCTACTACTTCTTTGAATACCATTGGTTTAGACTCACTTACATCAGCATTTAGTTAAGCCCCAAAAGTAGTTGAATGGGATTATTTTGTAGTACCCTACACTTAAAATACCCAGTCACTGAGGGTTTCCTCAAGTTAATCACCAGCGTCACTCTCCCCCTTTCAGAACTCCTCCTTACTTGTTTATACCAGGCGGATGTGCAGATAGTTCTGTGCTAGGGGACAAGGATAATCCGGCGTGAGGGGCTGGGGAAAACAAGGCTAGAGAGGCTCCCACGCCTCACCAGACTCCTCAACTTGAGCCTGCTCCTCCGCGCTACCTTCGCGCTGAAATTCACTCAGGGCAGACCCCAACCCTCTTCACCGCTGCCGGGCCTCCTCGCTCTCCCTCCCTGCTCTGGCCGGCTCCTCCACGCGGCGCACGAGCAGGAGGAAGCGACCGGATACTCGGCCAGCTGCAGAACCCTCCGGCGCCTCTCCTCAGCGCCGCGCTAAGGAAACACTCCTCCGGCGGGCATGCGCAGTAGCGCTCCTGCCGTTTCCACCTCTCCCGGCTCTCCTCGACGTCGGACACTGCTCCGGGCCTGCTCACCTCGTTGCCCCTCCTTCCGGGGACATCCGCAAATCACGGGGCATGCGCGAGCCTGACGCTGGAAGCGTCTCCTACAGGGGCCGGCTCACTTCGCCTCACAGAGGCCGATAAAGGCAGCGCGGGCGCGAGGGACCAGTGTTCCCGCTTGGCGCCGCGCTGTCACCGCTCTTTCGGCCACAATTCCTCCCCTCACCTGGCTTCAAGGGAAAACGCTGCACAGAGCGGAATGCTCTATCCTCAGGGTCACAAAGGCTCCGCAGCCGCTTGCCTCTTCCACAAAGCTTCGGGGACACCACAAAGTCCACACCTGGCTGGAATCTGTTCCCTGCTCAACACTGGTAGGTGAAACTCTTATTCAGGGAAATTAGGAAAGTCTCCCAGCAAGGGCGTTCCACTAGGGATCAATGGGGCCAAGGCTTAGAGGGGGGCTTCCACCTCAATTAGATTAATCTCTTCAGCAGAGGAAGATGGTTGGGAGGGATTGGTCAGGGGTTGAAGGGGGAACGTCTCCCTGTAGTGGCTGTCTGTCACAGGGACAAACTAACTGCTCCCAGTGCGTCCTCCTCCTCTCACCACTGCCTCACTCCTCCACTCTCTGGTCAGCACAAAATGGCTTCCTCGCATTCCGCCTTATATAGGCTGCCCTTCAGTGGTCCAGAATGGACCAGAAGGTTCTGGAATGCCCTATGTTAGGCTATGGCCAAGTTCTGTTGGTGACATTTGGGGCAGTTGGTGGCCACCATTTTAGGTGGTGCCAACTTTCCTGTCAGAACAGGCCTCTGGGCCTGAGGTAAAAGATTATGAGGGGGAGAAAGGACACCTATCCCCCTGACCAACACCTACAAAAAGTCAGTAGACAAAAAAAATTAACAAGGGTATGAGGGGCAAAAAGGGGACAAAATAAATAATAATTAGGAGGGACTTCGCCAAAAAGCCAGACAGGTCTAACAGCTAGAAATACCATTCAAAGACTTCCCAGAATGGTATTAATAAATCAAACAATATCATATTGTTGAATTTATCCTAAAGCATACCTACAAGAAGTTATAAGACTTTCTTGTTTGTAAGTCTAAATTCAGTCTTCCAGGGGTCCGCCCTGATTGGTCAGAGTTAAGTGGATTAGTCGGGTTGTCTTGTGGAGGTGATAAAGAGCCCCTGGGGTTAACTAGCTCTGCTGGCAGGGCAGTGTGCTGTTCCATAGGAATGCCAGGCCAGGGGGAAGATTCGTAAACCATTTTCTTCAAAGAGGAGAGCAGGGAACAGTGTCATTTACAACTCTGAACTTCCCACCTTAGGCATATGGTAGGCTTAAGGAAGGTATGAGCAGATGCAGGGGGGAGAGTCTAAGTACATTAGCCATCCTAGGGGTGTGTTTTGTCAACTCTTACATCCTTGCTGGAAAATCAGCCATTATGGATTTGGAAGATTTGATGCACTCTGGGACAAAATAATGCCACACTCTACAGGATGTGGTCATGTCTTGGAGGAGTTACCCTGCTCCCATTTGTCAGAAGTGACCTTCTGCTTGACCCAGAGAACTTGGAATATGTATCTAAGCCCTACAGATCTGCTGCTTGAAACTTACTGAAGCAAGACATGGCCAAGCTGAGAGGTTTTGCAGTGCAAAGATTTCTAAGGCCTTACCTCTGAAACCTGCACCATCTGAAACTACAGGCCTGTGGATTCTTTCGCTGAAAAAGAACTAAAGAGTGGACTCCCTGAAAGCTACAGGTAAAAAGCGCTCAACTGGAACATCACCAACTAAATCTACTCCTTTGAGACCTACCAGTGGATTTGTAAGAGTTTTGTACCTGTGTATTGTGGGAACTGAAGTCCTCAACTTTCAAGGACCATCTTGGAGCTTCCAGGCCCTTGGACTGAGTTTGATACACCTTGGAACCCCTTGAGGAACTTCAGGAAGAAGTTCAAGGAGTTTGGAGAACTTTGGAGCAACTTTTGAAAAAAGCTCCCTAGATTGACCTACTCAACCTGACCAGCCAGGCCGCCTGCCTTCAACTGCGAGCCGGCCAAGCCATCCAGGTTCATCCCGCTGAAAGCTCCATAGGCCCAACTTCCCGAGTTTGACCGGGACTAGAAGAAAACTGAAGCCCGTTGGAATTGCATCAGGATTTGTTGAAATTGCATTTTGCTCTCGTCGAGGCATGTTGATGTAGACGTCTGTATTTGGTCTAATTGCAACTTGGTTGTTATTTTGAGTTTCATTTTGAAGTTGAACTTCAGGTTCAAGGGGAATGAGTTCCATAGCATTGTTGCATAGTCCTTCATTCCGTACAGGAGGCTCTTCAAACGTGATGAGTCTTTCTGTTTGAACTTCTTGGATTGTAGCAAGAGGAGTGAGTCTGCTACTTTGGAGTCCATGTGGCCTACTGCTTAGTATAGGCCACATAGTGTGGTTTGATTAAGTTGAGTGAGACAAATCTATTCTCCTTTTTCTTGGCAAGATGCGGCAAAAGTACAGTTCTTGTTCCTTGAATTGCTAGGACAGGTACAGGTTTTCTGTAGGATGGTCCACATTCTTTTTTGTCTGCTATTTCTCTCTGACCAGAACCCCGACTCATGGGATCCAGACAGGTCTTGCTGTGACTGCCCTGACTTCCCCCGTGGCGGTCTGTTTCATGTGGATGTGACTTTGTTGTGTCCAGGAATCATTTAGATCCTGTAAAACAGCCAAACGATCATGGATATGAAATGGTTTGTCATCCACCACTGCACCTTCACAATCAAGATCAGGTACCCACATTCTCGTCCCAAATAGGACTTCGTAATGAGTGACACCCCCTAGAGAACTTCTTGGCTGGTTGTTGAGGACTCTCTGTACCCCATAGATCCGGCCATAGATCTGGCTACATGAGGAGCATCAAGAGGCCCCGCAAAAAAAAGCTCCAGAAAAGTTTCTAAGTCTGCTTGTAGAAAAGGTGACCGGGAGCAACTGCGGACGCCCAGCCGCCTGCCTGTCATCGCGTGCCTGTATGGTTCCTGGGTTGCCCCGCTGAAGCGAACTTGAAAAATGTTCTAAGTCCGCTCCAGGGAAGTTGACCGTGACCTCGTCACAAGTCAATCTGGTGAGCCCTCACCGAATCCGGACTGACTGGGAGCTTCGAGGGGCCTCGAGGAGAAAAGCTCCAGAAAGTTTCCAAGTGTGAAGGTCGAAACTGAGAACAGGACCTGCTGCAAGCTGAATTTGAATATTTTATTAAGTCTTTGAAAATTCATATCTCTGGTTCCGTACATTGGATTTTTGTCAATTGGGTGTCATTTTAAAGATAAAAATATTTCCTATTTTATAAATTGGTGTTGGATTTCTATTATGTGTTGTGTCTTAATTATTTACTGAATTGGTATTTTTAAATGCTTTACATGCCTGCGTTACCAGTGATGCCTGTCTGCTTGCCGCAAGCTACCAAGGGTTGAGATAGGAATATTTTTCTAAGACCTACACTGAGGCCTACCATGTGTTAGTGGCCTTATTGCCAGTGGCAGACCTACATTTGCCCCTACCATTAACCCACTTTCCAACAGTATTAGAACACCATCTCTGTGGGGACTTGAGCTTTCCTGTATTTACACGCAAGCTCTGTTTCGGCTTGAACATCATCAGCTTTGCATTCTCTGTATGGGGCTTTGTGAATACTGAAAAGTAGTAAAGTTAAACTTTTTGTCTAAGTTTACCTTTGCGAATCGGGCCCTTTTTAATGAGGACTTAAACACAATCATCTTCATGGACTATCTCTGCGGGGACTTAAACAGCGCTATAATAACACACTATCTTTGTGGGGACTTGAACAACACTATTATAACACACTATCTTTGTGGGGACTTGAACAACACTATAATAACACGCTATCTTTGTGGGGACTTGAACATCACTATAGTAACATACCATCTCTGTGGGGAATTGAGGAATAGGACATGTTACAACGCAAACATTTATAACTTATGCCTTTATAACGGGGTTTTTACATCACAACATCCATTACAACGCATGTCATCACAACGGATTCTTAGAAACTACATTTACAATGCATTCAATTACAACGCATAATACTTTTAGAGCAACAGTAGGGTAAGTGTTGGATAGTGTAGGGGTAAAAATTTCTATTCCCACTCCAGTGAGTGCAACAGTAGGGAAAGTTTTGGATAGTGAAGGGGTAAAAATTACTATCCCCACTCCAGTGAGTGCAACAATAGGGTAAGTGTTGGATAGTTTAGGGTTAAAATTGACTATTCCCCATTACTTACCTTATGATGCGTTGTAATGGCATGTGTTGTAGTGACATGCGTTGTAATGGCTGCATTGTAATGGCATGCGATGTAAAGGCAGTTGCGTTGTAATGACTGCGTTGTAAATGTAGTGCATTGTAATGACTGCGTTGTAATGGTTGTTTCCCGACTTGAGCATTCCTGTAATTAAACACAAGCTATGTTTCGACTTGAACATCATCAGCTTCACATTCTCTGTATGAGGCTTTGTTAACATTGAAAAGTAGTAAAGTTAGACTTTTGGTCTACGTTTACCTTTGTGAATTGGGCCCTATTTTAATGAGGACTTAAACACAATCATCTTCATGCACTATCTTTGTGGGGACTTGAACATCACCATGATAACAGACCATCTCTGTGGGGACTTGAACATCACCATGATAACATACCATCACTGTGTGGACTTGTATATCTCTATTATAACACACCATCTCTGTGGGGACTTGCATATTTGTTTGTTTGGCACTTACTTATTGACTCCCCCGGTCCACCGCTGCCCGCTGTTTGAGTGGAGGGAAGCCAATACCGGCAAGTTGACTCACTTCCGGTCCCCTCAGCGCGATGGTTAGTAGGCTAGTCTGCCGCCAAACCACTATATAAACACCATGCCACCAGTTACGCGCAGCAGACACGCGCAGCGGGCGTGCCAAAGGCAAGCCCGTCTGCGTCCGTCCGCGCCTGCACCGGACTTAGGGCCACCCCCCTGCCGGTTCTATACAAGAGCATCAACCTTACAAGCTTACATATAAACCTGAACATCTAAAAGCCTTTAATAAGTCTTCTCATAAATGCAACCCCATCGACTTAGGCCAATTAAATTACTCCCCCTTTACCTACCCTACTTGCCCTCTTCTTTTAATGAAAAACCCTCACTTACAATGCCTCATTAAAGACAAACAAAATAAAGTGCCAAAAATTGTTCGATCAGCTCTTATTAATGTAAGATCATTACCGAAACAAACATGAAATTGCTAATATCATAGAAAACTTGAACTTAGATATCCTTTTTCTTACTGAAATGTGGGGAGACCCTTCCTATGGACCCGACTTTACCACAGCTTCTCCCGAAGGTTATACAAATACCAGATGTGATGGGCTTTTAAAAAAAGGAGAAGGCATAGCCATAATATATCGTAACAACTACACACTGTGAATAGAGCCCATACCTACTACTTCATGTGAAGGAATTAACTTTACTTTTTTTACCCCCTATTCCAGTTCATTCAGAGGCCTTCTCTTATACCGCCCCCCAGGTCCGCGCACTACGCACCTACCATCTTTGAGCCACCTCCTGGAACCCATAGCAGGGGAAAATAACTTCACCATTTTGGGAGATTTTAACTTCCATCTGTAAGCCCTTGATAATTCAGATACAACAGTCGTTCTGACCGAAACGGAAGCAGTAGGCCTAACACAATTAGTCCATTCTCCTACGCATTCTGCGGGTCATACGCTGGATGGAATATTCTCAAACCTTAATTCACTCTCCATAGAGAACACCCTTCCACTAACTTGGACTGACCACTCTGCAATACATTTTAATATCACCACCCCCACCCCCCTCCCACTATATCCTCCAATTCCACTAAATTTAAAGCTTGGAAAAGCATTGATCTGGCCGAATGTAACCATAAATTACATACCAGTCAGAAAGTTAACATCTCAGATACAGAAATAGCAGCTATAACACATACCAACTGGCTTCGAAATATAATAGACACCACAGTCCCTACTAAAAAAAGATCCACCAATAGAATATTTAATTCGGCTCCCTGGTTTAATCAGAGCCTTAGACTTGAAAAACAAAGCTGTAGACGGCAAGAACGGAAATCGCGCCAAAACTACGATCCGGCCGAAAAATACTGTTACAAACAAAAATTAACTAAATATAAACATATGATCATCTCTCAAAAAGCAAATTCTACAACAATCAAATTAATTCAGCACAGGATTCAGTTAAACAACTATACCAGGTTGTCCCACATCTATCGGGACATGATAATCCCACCACGACAGATGCCAACCAATCAATGTGTGACTCCCTAGCAATTTACTTTCAAGAAAAAGTCTGCGATATTTACGCTAAATTAAATAAACATACCACCCCCTCTACAGATTGCATTCTTTCACCATCTGGTCATAAACCTTCTCCTGATCCCGTAAGCCCCATAGTTGTTAATAAAAATAAGCCTACTTTTCAGAATTTTGACCAGGTATCCCCGGACCTGGTCGCCAATCTTCTTATAACTATCAACTCAGGCTCCCCCGATGATCCCTGTCCTCCAGCAATACTCAAAATATTTCCTGAAATTGCCAGTCACAAACTCACAGACGTCTTTAATGCCATGTTCAATTCAGGTGTTTTCCCTCTATCTGAAAAAAAACGGTAATTAAATCACTCATCAAAAAAAGTACGCTCGACCCCGCAAACGTCACCAGCTACAGATCTATAGCATGTCTACCTTTTCCGGCAAAAATCCTGGAAAAAATTATGAACTTCCAGATCTCTGCATTCATTGACCGTAACCACTGCTTGAAGGACTCACAATTTGGATTCAGGAAGGGACATGGCACAGAAACCGCTTTGATTAAAGCATCCGATGAAATCAGGATGATCCTGGACGGTGGAGGTGCTGCAGTGCTTATACTGCTTGACCTCCCCGAGGCCTTTGACACGGTCGATCATACGACTTTGATCGACCGTGTCACGGCAACAGGAGTATCTTAAAATGCCATCTCCCTTCTTTCCTCCTTCCTAGCCAACCGGGAACAGTCCGTGGCTTTAGATATATTTTAATCTTCTCCATTTGTTCTTCCCTGTGGTATCCCCCAGGGATCCTCGCTAAGTCAGACACTTTTTAATATCTACGTGGCTGACTTGGCGAGGATCATTAAAGCTCATCGTCTAGCAGTAACCTCATACACTGACGATACACAGCTTGTCCTGGCGATTAACAACAACGGACTGAAAGTAGCCACCAACTTCCAACAGGGAATGCTTGCAATCAGCAACTGGATGAATGAGAATTGCCTTAAACTAAACTCGGATAAAACCGAGGTAATGGTCTTCGGCAATCTCATTCCTACCTGGTCCCCCGCTTGGTGGCCACAAGATCTTGGACTTCTTCCCACCCCGGTCACCAATGTTAGAAACTTAGGGGGCATTTTTGACAACAAACTGTCATTTGTACATCATTCCAACACAGTGGTCTCTTCCTCGTTTTGCCCTATCTTCCCACAAGTACAATAAAACCCTTAGTTAGTACCCTAGTCATGTCTCGCATTGACTACTGTAATGCACTCCTTGTCAATGAGCAAGAAAAGGTACTAAACAAACTTCAGCTGGTACAGAATGCAGCTGCCAGATTAATCATAGGAATACCCAAGTTTAAACCAATTTCTAAAACCATCCGACAACTTCATTGGTTACCGGTGAGACACAGAATTACATTTAAAGCCTTATGCATAGCTTTCAAAACCATCCATGCAACAGGGCCTGCTTTTCTGAAGCAATTCCTATGCCCCTACAGACCAGCACGTACACTACGATCCTCCACGGCTAATCTCCTCGAGGTTACAAAAACCAAGAAATCTACCTGGAGTGACAGATCATTTGCAATTATTACCGCCAAAGTTTGGAACTCTTTGCCGAACCAAATAAAAAGCACCACATCCTTAACACCCTTCCGCAAACAAGTTAAAACCTGGCTTTTCAATCAATGATCATCTATCAAGTTATCACTCTACCTAAGCGCCGAGACAGCTCAGGGTATTTGTGCGCTCAATAAATCTCATAAATAAATAAAATAAATAAATTGAACATCACCATGATAACACACCATCTCTGTGGGGACTTGAACATCACCATGATAACACACCATCTCTGTGGGGACTTGAACATCAGCATGATAACACACCATCTCTGTGGGGACTTGAACTTCTCTATGATAACACACCATCTCTGTGGGGACTTGAACTTCTCTATGATAACACACCATCTCTGTGGGGACTTGAACATCACCATGATAACACACCATCTTTGTGGGGACTTGAACATCTCTATGATAACACACCATCTCTGTGGGGACTTGAACATCTCTATGATAACACACCATCTCTGTGGGGACTTGAACATCACCATGATAACACACCATCTTTGTGGGGACTTGAACAACACTATGATAACACACCATCTCTGTGGGGACTTGAACAACACTATGATAACAAACCATCTCTGTGGGGACTTGAACATCACCATGATAACACACCATCTCTGTGGGGACTTGAACATCGCTATAATAACATAACATCTCTGTGGGTACATGAGCATTCCTATAATTACACACAACCTCTGTGTGGACCTGATCATCATTAGCTTCACACTCTTTATAATGGGATTTAAGCTTTGAATGTACACACTATTTCTATGGAGACTTAAACACAATGATTTTCACCTACTATCTCTGTGGGGACTTGAACATCTACTTGGGCAAAAATGAAAGCCCCTAATCAAGCTCTGGGTTCCACTAGACCATATTCCTTGGTTCCATATGTTAATTTCTTTATGTGTACGTTCCTTTATCTCCTAATATTGTAAGCACTAATAACTAGGTTAAATACAGGTTAAAGTGTCTTTATTTAAGGATGATATGATATTTTCTGACACATTAACATAATATGTCTTTAATGCATACCCCTAGCATAAATGCAACAATTCATATATGAATAGGATATAATGTTATTTGTGTATATTGATAAAATAAACATTTAGCCATGTGTCTTTGACTGTATTCAATTACAAATAGTGTTAGGGACTAGGTCCCCACAAGGATGGTAGCACGTGTTCAAGTCCCCACAAGGATGGTGCTGTGCGCACGATTAAATAACAATATAATTGCAAATTTGAAGCAGGATCCTTTATCATGAATTTTTTCTTAACATTTTTCTGTTATTAGTGTATTCCAAAAACATTGGGAAAGGTTAGTCCCCACAAGGCAGGTATCCACACATAGTCCCCACAAGGATGGTAACACGTGTATGTGTGTGCACGTCTGTGTGTGTGCGCGTGTGTG